>NC_068358.1:67231952-67234452 GCF_020536995.1 Dreissena polymorpha | reverse complement strand
AGACCGACATGAGCAAAGCAATATACCCCCTCTTCTTCGAAGAGGGGCATTGTTTTACCAAAGATTTGCAGCATAGAGCTCAATTATTGTATACTGGAATGGGACAATGGAGAAGAAGCAGTTGAACCAAAGGCAGAATCTTCTGATCATGAACAGGCCAATTCTGTAAACATTAAGGCACCCCAGGACAATAGTAACTTCACTGAGGTAGACATAGAGAAGCAAGAAGAAAGCCTTTATGATGATAGTAACAAAGATGAAGGAGCCATTAAAGCCAAGAACACAGACATAGAAGAGGAACATGAAACAACTACTAACAAGAAATCTAAACAAAAGGGACAACTAACAGTATCCAATGCTGCAGGTCCAAGCATTGAACAGATAACTGTTCTTAAAGGTACATCACATAAAAATATCATAAAGGTCAAAGACTTGGCTGACGAAAGCTTCACTTGGTGGCCAATGCTTCTTCAATTCCTGTTTGGACGTTGCTGCGCCCCAGGTGGTCTGGAAAACCACTTTGAACAAAACCCATACCGTTTGTACACAGTGCCAAATTGTGTCAATAACGTTAGAAACTTCTACAAAAACACTGATCCCAATGTGAAGGCAATAAAGGCTATGTTAAAGGGGTATGATTTGTTTAGGGTTCCCATGAGCAAAAAAGAAGTACCCTGTGTTCTAGTGGTTGCTACATCCCAGAGTGCCTTGCCAAGTGACATAATGGCAGTGACTAATCCAAACAAGAGGGCCATGATGGCCCTGAATCGCTCACCTGACTCATTAAGATCAGATGAAAACTATGACCTCTATTGTCTACACAATGTTTTTCTATGATTTGACCTAGTGACCTAGTTCCTGACTCTAGATGACCCAAATACAATTCCAATCCAGATTTCATCAAGATAAACATTCTGACCACAGTTCATAAATATTGGATGAAAACTGTGACCTCTATTGTCAACACAAGGTTTTTCTATTTATTTGATCTAGATTTTTACCCCAGATGACCCAAATACAATCCTACCCAGATTTCATCAAGAATTCTGACCAAATTTCATAAAGGTTGGATGAAAACTGTGATCTCTAATGTCTACACAAGGTTTTTCTATTATTTGACCTAGTGACCTAGTTTTTGACCCCAGATAACCCAAATAAAATCCCAACCCAGATTTCATCAAGATAAACATTCTGACCAAATTTCATAAAGATTGGATGAAAACTGTGACCTCTATTGTCTACAGAAGGTTGTTCTATTATTTGACCTAGTGACCTTGTTTTTGACCCCAGATGACCCAAATACAATCCCAAACCGGATTTCATCAAGATAAACATTTTGACCAAATTTCATCAAGATTGGATGCAAACTGTGACCTCTACTGTCTACACAAATAAATTGTTGACGGACGGACGCACGGACACACGCAGGCACGCACAACGGACGCCGGACATCACACGATCACATAAGCTCACCGTGTCACTTTATGATAGGTGACCTAAAAATATGTGTCGGAGATAAACATGAACAGTTGTGGTTAAAATCCCATAGAAACAAGGGCTGTTTGTAAAACATGCATGCCCCCCTATATGGGCTATAAGTTGTAGTAGCAGCCATTGTGTGAATATGTTTTTTGTCACTGTGAATGGTGGTGGTGGTGGTGGTGGTGGTGGTGGTGGTGGTGTAGTAGTAGTAGTAGTAGTAGTAGTAGTAGTAGTAGTAGTAGTAGTAGTAGTAGTAGTAGTAGTAGTAGTAATAGTAGTTGTAGTAGTAGTAGTAGTAGTAGTAGTAGTAGTAGTAGTAGTAGAAGTAGTAGTAGTAGTAGTAGTAGAAGTAGTAGTAGAAGTAGTAGTAGTAGTAGTAGTAGTAGTAGTGGTAGTAGTAGTAGTAGTAGTAGTAGTGGTATAAGTAGTAGTAGTAGTGGCAGTAGTAGTAGAAGTAGTAATAGTAGACATGGTGGTGGTGGTGGTGGTGGTGGTGGTGGTGGTGGTGGTAGTAGTAGTACTTGTAGTAGTAGTACTTGTAGTAGTAGTAGTAGTAGTAGTAGTAGTAGTAGTAGTAGTAGTAGTAGTAGTGGTAGTAGTAGTAGAAGTAGTAGTAGTAGTAGTAGTAGTAGTAGAAGTAGTAGTAGTAGTAGTAGTAGTAGTAGTAGTAGTAGTAGTAGTAGTAGTAGTAGTAGTAGTAGCAGTAGCAGTAGCAGTAGCAGTAGCAGTAGCAGTAGCAGCATTACAAGACCAATACTTAAGAATGATCAAATGGGAAAAGGTAACATAGCACCGGCAGTAAATATGGGGCTCATTTACAGGTCAGATTTGGAATCTCTGCTGTAAAATGAGATTTTGAATGAATTAAAGGGAGGCAAATCTGTAATAAAAAGAAAATGCATAAACCGTAGTTGTTTCCCTTGTTTGAACCATGCTAAATCCTTACAAGTTTGGAAAGAATTGATGAAAAATTTGGACTTTATTGCATAAACACCATTTTCTCAATTCAAGGGGAGGT
>NC_068358.1:67196952-67226952 GCF_020536995.1 Dreissena polymorpha | reverse complement strand
ACCTGAACCTTGACCTTGACTTTTCACCACTCAAAATGTGCAGCTCACCAAGATACACATGCATGCCAAATATGAAGTTGCTATCTTCAATATTGCAAAAGTTATAAAACTTTAACCAAGGTTAAAGTTTTTGGACACACACATACAATGAATGAAATATGGGCTGTCAGTTGTAGTGGCAGCCATTGTGTGAATACGTTTTTTGTCACTGTGACCTTGACCTTTGACCTAGTGACCTGAAAATCAATAGGGGTCATCTGCCAGTCATGATCAATGTACCTATGAAGTTTCATGATCCTAGGCCTAATTATTCTTGAGTTATCATCAGGAAACCATTTTACTGCTTCGAGTCACTGTGACCTTGACCTTTGACCTAGTGACATGAAAATTAATAGGGGTCATCTGCCAGTCATGATCAATGTACCTATGAAGTTTCATGATCCTAGGCGCAAGCATTCTTGAGTTATCATCCGGACACCATTTTACTATTTCGAGTCACTGTGACCCTGACCTTTGGCCTAGTGACCTGAAAATCAATAGGGGTCATCTGCCAGTCATTATCAATGTACCTATGAAGTTTCATGATCCTAGGCCTAAGCATTCTTGAGTTATCATCCGGAAACCATTTTACTGTTTCGAGTCACTGTGACCTTGACCTTTGACCTAGTGACCTGATGCACCTATAGGATCATTTAAGGTCAAGGTTAAGGTTCTGTTAATTAACCCATTTATGCCTAGCGTCTAGAAAAAAGGCCTTGGCAAACAGCGTAGACCCAGATGAGACGCCACATGAAGCGGCGTCTCATCAGGGCCTTCGCTATTTCCTTAAATGAATTTCTGTAAGAAATATTCTAAATATAGAAAAAAATATACTAGACATCCCTAATTTTGGAAATAAATTGATCCAATTTAGAAGGATGGGAGAGTCCACTAGGCATAAATGGGTTAACTGACAATTGACAGGTGCAATTTACAGCTGGCTGACCAGGCTACATGTGTTAGTCAATTGGCACAAGAAATACAGATGGTTGATCAATATACTTCTGTTAATTCAACTGACAACAGAAACAAGAAATACAAATGGCTGATCAATATACTTCTGTTAATTCAACTGACAACAGAAACAAGAAATACAAATGGCTGATCAATATACTTCTGTTAATTCAACTGACAACAGAAACAAGAAATACAAATGGCTGATCAATATACTTAGTCAACTGACAATCTACAGGTGCAAATTAATACAGATGGCTGATTTAATAGTCTACTTCTGTTAGTCAACCCACGATGTGCAGGGAACTTACTCTGGTGTTCCTGATTCTATATGGCTCATTTATGCACCTTGAATTAACTGTTAACCTCATAGATACATATTTGGACGCATTTGTAGTCCCTTAGTTATTTAATTTAATTAAAAACCGTTCTTACTAGAAATTTTAAAGACTTCATTTCCAACCCTTAGGTACTGATGAGCAGCAAACAGCATAAAACCTGAACAGGCTGCAAGTTACTCGCAGGCTGTTCTGGTTTTATGCCGTTTGCACATAGCAATTTTCACTTTGACTCTGAGTGGGTAAGGGTTAATAAACATCATCAAATTAAAATTAAGACTACTCTGTATGGGGACTGAAATCAATTGTTGACTTACAAATTATTTTTTTCATGAACAAGTGGCAATTACTGTCCTCACTTCAACTGAGACCTTATATTCATACACACACTTTGGAAGTTAGATTAAGATTAGATTGTTGATTAATCCCCAATCTAGGTAGTTTTAGCTCATGGTGAGCTTTTGTGATCGCCTTTTGTTTGTTTGCGTCATGCGGCGTCAACATTTGCCTTGTTAACACTCTAGACGCCACATTTATTGTCCATCTTCATGAACTTTGGTCAGAAGGTTTGTGCCAATGATATCTTCTATACGTACGAAAATGATTCAGGTTGGTGAAAAACATGGCGGGGCATTTTTGCTTATGGCTATTATAAAACCTTGTTAACACTCTAGAGGCCACATTTATTGTCCGATCATCATGAAACTTCTTTAGAAGATTTGTCCCAATGATATCTTGGACAAGTTTGAAAATGGTTCCGGTTGCTTGAAAAACATGGTCACCAGGGGGGCGTGGCATTTTTCCTTATATGGCTAAATATTGCTAAAGTAAAACCTTGTTAACACTCTAGATTCCAAATTAATTGTCCGATCTTCATGAAACTGGCTCAGAAGAATTGTCCCAATGATATGTTGGACGAGTTCAAAAATGGTTCCAGTTGGTTGAAAAACATGGCCGTCAGGGGGGGCATGGCATTTTTCCTTATATGGCTATAGTAAAATCTTGTTAACACTCTAGATTCCAAATTAATTGTCCGATCTTCATGAAACTTGCTAAGAAGATTTGTCCCAATGATATATTGGATGAGTTCACAAATGGTTCCAGTTGGTTGAAAAACATGGCCGTCAGGGGGCAGGGCATTTTTCCTTAAATGGCTATAGTAAAACCTTGTTATCACTTTACAAGTCACATTTATAGTCTGATTTTCATGAAACTTGGTCAGAACTTTTGTTCTAATGATATCTTGGATATGTTCGAAAATGGTTCTAGTCTGTTGAAAAACTTGGCCGCCAGGGGGCGGGGCATTTTTCCTAATATGGCTATAGTAAAACCATGTTAACACTAGTCCACATTTATTGTCCAATCATCATGAAACTTGGTCAGAAGAGTTGTCCAAATGATATCTTGGACAATTTCCAAAATGGTTTTAGTTGCTTGGAAAACATGGCCCCAGGGGTCGCATCATTTTTCTTTAAATGACTATAGTAAAAACTTAACAACACTCTTTAAGTCACATTTATTGTCCAATCATCATGAAACTTGGTCAGAACATTTGTTTAAATGGTATCTTTGATGACTTCGACGAAAATAGTTCTGGTCTGTTGAAAACCATGGCCGCCAGGGAAGTAGTCCTTATATGGCTATAGTAAAACCTTGTAAGGACTCGAAAAGTTATATTTATAGTTCACTCTTTATGACACTTGGTCAGAACATTTGTCCTAATGATAACATGGGCTGCCTAGACCAGGTCAGTTACTTTGTATCTCAGGTGAGCAACTTTGGGCTTTTCATGCCCTTTTGTTCATTATACTGTAAATGTCCATTCACAGGATTAGGTGAAAAAGTAAGCCTATATGATGGATTAAGTCCATTTTGGAGTGGTTGGTCTCATGAAAAATGAGATTTTAACATTTATAGTCTAATCTGGCTACCAAACTTGGCCAAGTTTGAATGAAAGTGAAGTAAGTTTAATACTGTATTACGGATGATGCGTGACAGAGTCCCTTAATAAAAAGCTTACAGTGTGCTCTGGTTACCTCAAAAGGGTTTTTACTCTGTCAGATTACAAACCAATGGATGAGTTGATGACAAAGTTCTATTAGACATTTTAAGTTTTTTTATAATACTGGAATAATAGGACTATTGAACCAAACTTGTTATCTGAAAATATATGCATGACAAACTTTTGAGAAACAAGGGCTGTTTGTAAAACATGCATGCCCCCCATATGGGCTCTCCGTTGTAGTGACAGCCATTGTGTGAATATGTTTTTTGTCACTGTGACCTTGACCTTTGACCTAGTGACCTGAAAATCAATACGGGTCATCTGCCAGTCATGATCAATGTACAATTATGTTCGGATCACTGTGACCTTGACCTTTGACCTAGTGACCTGAAAATCAATAAGGGTCATCTGCGAGTCATGATCAATCTACCTATCAAGTTTCATGATCCTAGGCCTAAGCGTTCTTGAGTTATCATCCGGAAACCATTTTACTATTTCGGGTCACTGTGACATTGACCTTTGACCTAGTGACCTGAAAATTAATAGGGGTCATCTGCGAGTCATGATCAATCTACCTATCAAGTTTCATGATCCTAGCCATAAGCGTTCTTGAGTTATCATCCGGAAACCTTTTTACTATTTCGGGTGACCGTGACCTTGATCTTTGACCTAGTGCCCTGAAAATCAATAGGGGTCATCTGCGAGTCATGATCAATCTACCTATCAAGTTTCATGATCCTAGGAATAAGCGTTCTTCAGTTATCATCCGGAAACCATTTTACTATTTCGGGTCACCGTGAACTTGACCTTTGACCTAGTGACCTCAAAATCGATAGGGGTCATCTGCGAGTCATGATCAATGTACCTATGAAGTTTCATGATCCTAGGCATAAGCGTTCTTGAGTTATCATCCGGAAACCATTTTACTATTTTAGGTCACCGTGACCTTGACCTTTGATAGTGACCTGAAAATCATTAGGGGTCAACTGCGAGTCATGATCAATCTACCTATCAAGTTTCATGATCATAGGCATAAGCGTTCTTGAGTTATCATCCGGAAACGATTTTACTATTTCGGGTCTCCGTGACCTTGACCTTTGACCTAGTGACCTGAAAATCAATAGGGGTCATCTGCGAGTCATGATCAACGTACCTATGAAGTTTCATGATCCTAGGCATAAGCGTTCTTGAGTTATCATCGGGAAACCATTTTACTATTTCGAGTCACCGTGACCTTGGCCTTTGACCTAGTGACCTGAAAATCAATAGGGGTCATCTGCCAGCCATTATCAATCTACCTACGAAGTTTCATGATCCTAGACATAAGCGTTCTTGAGTTATCATCCGGAAACCATTTTACTATTTCGGGTCACTGTGACCTTGACCTTTGACCTAGTGACCTGAAAATCAATAGGGGTCATCTGCGAGTCATGATCAAGCTATCTATCAAGTTTCATTATCCTAGGCATAAGCGTTCTTGAGTTATCATCCGGAAACCATTTTACTTTTTCGGGTCACTGTGACCTTGACCTTTGACCTAGTGACCTTAATATCAATAGGGGTCATCTGCAAGTCATGATCAATCTACCTATCAAGTTTCATGATCCTAGGCCTAAGCGTTCTTGAGTTATCATCCGGAAACCATTTTACTATTTCGGGTCACCGTGACCTTGACCTTTGACCTAGTGACCTCAAAATCAATAGGGGTCATCTGCCAGTCATGATCAATGTACCTATGAAGTTTCATGATCCTAGGCCCAAGCGTTCTTGAGTTATCATCCGGAAACCACCTGGTGGACGGACCGACAGACCGACCGACATGTGCAAAGCAATATACCCCCTCTTCTTCGAAGGGGGGCATAAATATAAGATAGGAAAGAACATTGTTATTGTAAAAAAGGTACAACTATGATAGCCATAACACAGGGGTCTTGACCAAATTTTGAGTTGTGATCATATAAAAAAATAATATACTGTCTTTTTTATAATAGTTACTTTAGACTATCCATATAGACCATTCCAAAATGTATAATTACATGTAGACCGCCGCCATTTTGTCTGTCACATGACTGTCCGCCATTACACTTCTGCCAACTTCTGCGATTCCAAAAGCCTAAGACGTAGAGAATACCCGCTTCGCCGATGTCGGATAAATAAATTACTTAATGAATTATTTTCAGGCGATTATCACATTTTAAAAATGATTGTTTGAAGTTGAGATTTGATTGTTACAAATAAAATGTTTAAAATGCTTTCGTGTATTTCTTTTTTTTGTGTGTAAACAAGTGGTAATCATCTGCGAAAAATTGCCGGTACAGTCGCTCATATTATGTCTTTGATTAGACTTTTTACTTTTAGCTTTTTACAAACAATTCTCGCATGTATTGTTGTGTTGATTTTAATAGCCGCAACATCAAGTAGATTATATTTTAATTAATACTTATTAAAGATTCTCACGCAAATAATTACCGCTAATTGTTTGTAATTGGTCTCAATTGGTAAAACTCTATATTCTAAAATCATAACATATTTTATTAAGTATGATATTTTTGATACGCCTTTCATTATTTTTCTGGTTCTAACTGAAATCAGAGATAAAAAAAAATGTTGTTTGGATTTAAATAAAATTTTGTGAGCTGGAATTATGTCACGTAAAAAAAACGAACTTTTTATCATGGGAGAGTGATATTGATCTTGACCATCTATTAGGTGATTATACGGAAGATGAAGAGAATGTGAATATCTAGTTGAATAGATTTTCATCTTTGGAATCATTTAACAGTCATAAAGCTACATATCCTAAAAAAATGTATTTTATAGGTCTTTGCAGTATAATGCAAAACATATGGATAACGACACTTGTTTAGTCAATTAATCGAAAAGAAACTCCGAAAAAAAACAACACCTAAATAATATTTCAAAAATATATTATTTAGTGCCAAACGAATTTATTAATACATTTATTTGCATCTTTAAAAATACGCGTCATTAGCATCAAATTAAAGATCATCTGAAGACTGAAAAGCCGACAATTTGACACAACAAAGAGCTTTATGCATAAGCCGTATTATTTTTTGCAGAAAAGCTTCAATAAATTACAATAGTAATACATCTAATTATAAAAATATAATTATCCATGACATTAGTACGCTAGTGATAGAAAGTGTAAGGGGTGCATTGAAAATAAACGTACTACAAAGCCCTCTTAAAAGCGAAGTGTATGACGGTATTTACATGTAATTTTAATTTGATGGGTTTTGTGCAAAGAATGACGCTATTGAGGAATATTAACATACAACTGAAAAACACAACTTCACATGATGCAAATTGAACTGTGTATTCATGTATATTGAAAACTCGTAACTTGTGAGTATGAGTGACAAATATCTAACATTTTAACACAAATATATCTATATGCATATATTATTTTTTTGAAAACATTTTTTACCCCTGTTGGTGTCAAATGTAATTTCTTTTTATGATGTCGTACGTGCATTGCCGTAACATTAAATCTTCATACAGAATGATGTAGTTTTAATTGACTGATACCCGCTAAATACGTTAAATGTTTTTACGTAAATTTTATAATTATTAAATACTTTATTTTTTTCATAAGTTAAACGGGCTAGTATCTTTACGGTGTACGATTTCTGATATTCTATATTGAACATAACTTTTAATTTGTACAATATGTAACAATATATCTAATGTACGCAACTGTTAAGTATGTCGGAGATAAATTATTCAACCAAATGACTGCTTAATACTACCAGAAAGAGGAGACATGGTGGCTTCATCAATTGTGTTTAATGACCAGACTGTCATCTGCCACCCAGTGTGGTTTATGACACCATGTTGTTAGTTAAATCTGGACAATATCTGATCAAAAGGAGATAAACGGATTATGCAGAACAAAGGGGCAATTAAACACTGGAATGCAAAGGCTTACACGATTTAAAGATTGATGCAAATAATCAAATAAAAAATATTGCATTTAATTTAATTAAATGTTTTTTAATGTGTCAACGTGTTAGTTTTCCTAGACAAATACCTAAAAATGCATGTTTTTTAAACATTTTTCTGTCATAATACTAGCTTAACATCTCCTCTAGCAGAAAAACTTTCATACAATTTGCATGACAAACAAAAAGGTTTTACGAAAAGAACCAAGGCCATGTCATGACGGCCTTAGAATTTAGAAAGAAATTCATCCGTTGAATAATCGGTGCACTCTTATATGTTATCGATTGTTAGGCAGCAGTGTAATGGCGGACGCTGGGAGTATTCAGGGGAGATAATTGGGTAGTGACTAAATTCTGGAACGGGAACGGTCTATAAACTGAGATACTAACATGTCAACAAACAATATGGAAAACAATGATAGTGTAAATGCGACTTAGTGATGTAAATTGTTAAGGAAACTACCTAATGTATCATGTAGACTGTATGATTTTAAACAAACCTGAGGCATGATTTTAAAAATGTGTCAATAGCAAATAAATAAATTAAATAATTCATAGAGAACTGATGACTTGTGTGTGATAAATTTGCTAATATTGGATGGACGCCTTAAAGGGGCCATTTCACAGATTTTGGAATGTATTTAAGTTTGTCATTAAATGGTTTATATTGATAAATGTAAACATTGGCATTAAAAAGCTCCAGTAAAAAACAAGTATACAATTAAAGAAAGAAACAAGGGCTGTTTGTAAAACATGCATGCCCCCCATATGGGCTGTCAGTTGTAGTGGCAGCCATTGTGTGAATACGTTTTTTGGTCACTGTGACCTTGACCTTTGACCTAGTGACCTGAAAATCAATACGGGTCATCTGCCAGTCATGATCAATGTACCTCTGAAGTTTCATGATCCTAGGCCTTATTATTCTTGATTTATCATCAGGAAACCATTTTACTTTTTCGAGTCACTGTGACCTTGACCTTTGACCTAGTGACCTGAAAATTAATAGGGGTCATCTGCCAGTCATGATCATTGTACCTATGAAGTTTCATGATCCTAGGCGTAAGCATTCTTGAGTAATCATCCTGAAACCATTTTACTATTTCGAGTCACTGTGACCTTGATCTTTGACCTAGTGACCTGAAAATCAATAGGGGTCATCTGCCAGTCATTATCAATGTACCTATGAAGTTTCATGATCCCAGGCGTAAGCATTCTTGAGTTATCATCCGGAAACCATTTTACTGTTTCGAGTCACTGTGACCTTGACCTTTGACCTAGTGACCTGAAAATCAATCTGGGTCATCTGCCAGTCATGATCAATGTATCTATGAAGTTTCATGATCCTAGGCATAAGCATTTTTGAGTTATCATCCGGAAACCTATTTAATGTTTCGAGTTACTGTGACCTTGACCTTTGACCTAGTGACCTGAAAATCAATATGGGTCATCTGCCAGTCATGATCAATATACATAAGAAGTTTCATGATCCTAGGCCTTAGCATTCTTGAGTTATCATCCGGAAAGCATTTAACTATTTCAAGTCATTGTGACCTTGACCTTTGTTCTAGTGACCTGAAAATCAATAGGGGTCATCTGCCAGTCATGATCAATGTACCTATGAAGTTCCATGATCCTAGGCCTAAGCGTTCTTGAGTTATCATCCGGAAACCATCTGGTGGACGGACCAACTGACGTGCAAAACAATATACCCCCTCTTCTTCCAAGGGGGGCATAAAAAAAGTAACACTCAACTGGGCTCGAGTACCAACTCAGGACCCGGAGTAAAAGTCTATCGCTTAGACCACTCGGCCATCCGTGCTCAAATGAGTGATGTATTTTATACTTTATATAAGCAATCCTTGTAGCATAACAAAATATAACAACAACAACAGAACTCTCCAATTTATTAAATCGTTCCACATTGCAACTTTTTATCATTTTCAAGGTTTTAAATCTTCAAAACATGCATATTAAGACTATTTTAGAGCATTGTAAAAATTCAGTATTACTGCTTCCTCACAAATATCATAACTTCAACGAAAATTTGAGAATCTGAAACATTTTTTTTATTTTGTCAATTTACCAAAACGTGAAAAGGCCCCTTAATATAACAAGGGCTGTTTGTAAAACATGCATGCCCCCCATATGGGCTGTCAGTTGAAGTGGCAGCCATTGTGTGAATACGTTTTTTGTCACTGTGACCTTGACCTTTGACCTAATGTAAGTTATCATCTGGAAACCATTGTACTATTTCGAGTCACTGTGACCTTGACCTTTGACCTAGTGACCTGAAAATCAATAGGGGTCATCTGCCAGTCATGATCAAGGGGGGAGTGAAAGGGGGGGTATAATGTGGGGTGTGGTAATATATATGATGTTTAAAAAAAAAAAAATTTTTGGGGGGGGGGGGCCGGGGGGGGGAAGGAGTAGGGGGGGTAGGGGGGAGTGATAGGGGGTATAATGTGGGGTGGGGTAATTTATTAGATGTTTAAAAAAAAAAAAAAATTGGGGGGGGGGGCCGGGGGGGTGAGAGGGGGATATATGTGGGGTGTGGTAATTTATTTAGATGTTTAAACAAAATTATTATTTTTATTTTATTTATTTTTGTTGGGGGGTAGGGGGGTGGTAGGGGGGGTGGGGGTGAGAGGGGGGTATAATGTGGGGTGTGGTAATTTCTAAGATGTTTAAAAAAAATTATTTTTTTTTTGGGGGGGGGGGAGGTGGGGGGCGGGTCGGGGGGGTGGGGGGGATTCGAGAGGGGGGGTAAAATGTGGGTGTGGTGGTAATTTTATTAGATGTTTAAAAAAAAATTTTTTTTTTGGGGGGGGGAAGGGGGGGAGGGGGTGGGGGGGGGGGGTAGGTAGGGGGGAGTGAGAGAGGGGGGGGTCAAGTATAAAAAAATGTGGGGTGTGGTAATTTATTAGATGTTTAAAAAAAAATGTGTTTTTTTTTGGGGGGGGTGGGGGGTAGGGGGGGGGTGGGGGGTGCCTGAGGAGGGTGTATATTAATTGTGGGGTGTGGTATTTATTTAGATGTTTAGAAAAAAAAAATTGGGGGGGGGGGTGTGGGGGTTGGTAGGGGGAGTGAGAGGGGGGTTTTAAAATTGGTTTGTGTGGGTAATTTCTTAGATGTTACTTTTTTTTTTTTTTTTTTTGGGGGGGGGGAGGGGGGAGGGGGTGGGGGTAGGGTAGGGGAGAGTGCGAGGGGGGATTAATGTGGGGTTGTGTAATTTATTAGATGTTTAAAAAAAATAAAAAAAAAAATTGTTTTTTTGGTGGGGGTGGTGGGGGTGGGGGGGTGAGAGGGGTGTATAATGTGGGGTTGTGGTATTATTAGATGTTTAGAAAAAAAAATGGGGGAGGAGGGGTTGGGGGGGTAGGGGGGTAGGGGGGTGTGAGAGGGGGGTAAAATTGTGGTGGTGGTAATTTATTAGATGTTTAAAAAAAAAAAAAAATTTGGGGGGGGGGGGTGCTTGGGGGGATGGGGGGTTAGGGGGGGGTGAGAGGGGGGTTATAATGTGGGGTGTGGTAATTTATAAGATGTTTAAAAAAAAAAATTTGGGGGGTGGGTCGGGGGGTAGGGGGTTAGGGGGGTAGGGGGTATAATGTGGGGTGTGGTTATTTATTAGATGTTTAAAAAAAAATTGGGGGGGGGTTGGGGGGGTAGGGGGGAGTGAGAGGGGGGTATAATTTGGGGTGTGGTAATTTATTAGATGTTTAAAAAAAATAAATTGGGGGGGTGGGGGGTAGGGGGGTGGGGGGTGAGAGGGGGGTATAATGTGGTGTGTGGTAATTTATTAGATGATGTTTAAAAAACAAAAAAAACATTTGGGGGGGGGGGGGGGGGTGAGGTTGAGGGGGGGGGGGGTGGGAAGGGATTCCGGTAGGGGCGTGTGGTATTGTTTGGGTGGAATCCATTGTGGTATTCAGGTAAGTGTTGTTTTGTCAAAGTAATAATAAAATGTGATCATAAAAAATAACAAATGATCTCACACTGACATGAACAAATATCCTCTATTTATTAAACATGAAATTTAATCTTATTGCATTTGTTTCCCCTGTATATAAGAAAGATATAATAGTGTATTACCTCCCCTGTCCTGCTTATATTTATATTAATCAACAAAATTAAACATTAACACAATATTTAATATACAAAATACACAAAAAATCTCATATTCTGATTATATTTTTACTGATCCACTTTATTTTACTCAAAGGATGATGTTTCATTGGACTGATAATTATAGATTTAGGATTACAGACCAGTTGCTTCAGTTATATTGTTCAGAGTTCGCCCTGTTGGCCGCGTATGCGTTCTTGAGTTATCATCCAAAAAACATTTTACTATTTCGGGTCACCGTGACCTTGACCTTTGACCTAGTGACCTCAAAATCAATAGGGGTCATCTGCGAGTCATGATCAATGTTCCTATAAAGTTTCATGATCCTAGGCCCAAGCATTCTTGAGTTATCATCCGGAAACCACCTGGTGGACGGACGGACAGACCGACAGGAGCAAAGCAATATACCCCCTCTTCTTCGAAGGGGGCATAATTAATAATTTTGATAACAAGTCCTGCGTTTGTGAAACACAATCCTCAGGAAAACAGAAAATTCGAAAGTCCAAGGCCCATTACTTCGGTAAAAATCAATAGATTGAAACGAAACTCACACTTAATCTGTAGGTCATGTAAGTTGACTCACATACCTAAAATCAGCTCTATATCTGAAAACGTTGCGTAAAAATCCTCCGGAAAACAGTGTTCTAGACGAATGGACGGACTGACAGACAGTGCCACTGCTAAATGCAAAACTAACTGGGGCATAAAATACAAATGAGAAGATGCCTAATGTCTGAGTTATATATTTGAACTATATTTTTAACTTGAAACACTCCATATTCATTTTCAAATGCTTAAATATTGGTTAATCACATGAGTCTGTATCACAATGCAGTAAACATACCATTTACTTTAGACTTAAACAAGAGCTGTCAGAGGACAGCGCGCTCGACTATTCAAGTGCTTGACAGTATAACGTAAGCCATCATGGGGTAATTGTTCAAATTATTCAATAAGGTCAAGGTAATAGCTCAGGTATATTTTCCACAATCTATTGAATATTTGTAAAGACATAAAACAAACTAATAAGATTTTATTTAAAGTTTGATAGCAATAGCTTGGATGGGAAGTTTGGACGGTCCTTCAAAAATAAAGTAAATAAATATTTTTTTATTTTTTTTAAACCATGTTTCATAGAAAAAAAATATATTTTTGGGTTAGGTGGGGGGGGGGGTGAGTGGGGGGGGGTTTAATGTGGGGTGTGGTCATTTATTAGACGATCTTTCAAAAATAAAAAAAATGAAAAAAAATAACCAATATATTTTTTTTTTGGGGGGGGGGGTGGGTAAAGGGGGGTTGAGAGGGAGGTATAATGTGGGGTGTGGTCATTTATTAGATGATCTTCCAAAAATAAAAAAAGGAAAAAAAATTTACTCTTGACCTTCAAAGTCAGGGTCATTCAAAGGTCAAGGTCAAATTAAACTTGGCAGGTACAGTACCCTCATGATAGTAAGAAAATATTTGAAGTTTGAAAGCAATAGCTTTGATACTTTAGAAGTCAAGTGGATCTAAACACAAAATTTAACAAAATATTCAGTAACTAAGACAAACAAGAGCTGTCAGAGGACAGCGCGCTCGACTATTCGAGTGCTTGACAGTATAACGTAAGCCATCATGGGGAAATTGTTCATATTCAATAATTTATTAGACGATCTTTCAACAAAAATAAAAATAAAAATGTTGGGGGGGGAGGGGGGGTTGAGAAGGGTTTTTTTTTGGGGGGGGGGGGGGGGGTAGGGGGGTGAGAGGGGAGTATAATGTGGGGTGGGGTAAATTATTAGATGATGTTTAAAAAAAACAAGATGTGTATGTGAAACACTATGTCCCGTATATGACGTTTGACCTTGAAGGATGACCTTGACCCTTCACCACTCAAAATGTGCAGCTCCATGAGATACACATGCATGTCAAATATAAAATTGCTAGCTTCAATATTGCAGAAGTGTCATTACATGAGCAATTTTTACCCATATATTTGACCTTGAAGGATGACCTTGACCTTGACCTTTCACCACTCAAAATGTGCAGCTCCATGAGATACACATGCATGCCAAATATCAAGTTGCTATCTTCAATATTGCAAAAGTACTCATAAAATGAGCGATTTCGGCCACATATATTTGACCTCTGACCTAGAAGGATGACCTTGACCTTTCACCACTCAAAATGTGCAGCTCCATGAGATGCACATGCATGCCAAATATCAAGTTGCTATCTTGAATATTGAAATATTGCAAAAGAGTACATTAAATGAGCGATTTTTACCCACATATTTGACCTTTGACCTTGAAGGATGACCTTGACCTTGACCTTTCACCACTCAAAATGTGCAGCTCCAAGTTATAATAAAATGTGATCATAAATAAAGAAGTTATGGCAATTTAAGCGCTAAATGTTCAATTATCTAAATGTAAAAGGGGCCAAACTTATGTCCAAATGCTTGATACAGTGGTCTGCTCTTGTTTATAGGTTGGGGTCATGTTGGTAAACAAATATGCAACATATAAAAGCAATATGTCAAAGGATATAGGAAATATTTGGGGCAGTACGCAAACTTTAACATAGATTTATAAATAATATGCATATTCTAAGTATAAAAGGGGCAATAATTATGACAAAATGCTTGATAGAGTTGTCTGCTCTTGTTTATAGGTTGGGGTGAAGTTGGTAAACAAGTATGCAAAATATGAAAGCAATATGTCAAGGGACAATGAAAAAAAATGGGGTAGTACAAAAACTTTAACATTTGCTGCATATTCTAAGTAGAAAAGGGGCCATATTTATGACAAAATGCTTGATAGAGTTGTCTGCTCTTTTTTATAGGTTGGGGTCATGTTGGTAAACAAGTATGCAACATATGAAAGCAATATGTCAAGGGACAATGAAAATAATTGGGGTAGTACGAAAACTTTAACATTTGCACGCTAACGGAAACGGAAACGCCGACGCCGGGGTGAGTAGGATAGCTCCACTATATATATTTCATATATAATAGTCGAGCTAAAAAGGGCCATAATTCTTAAAAAATGCTTGATACAGTTGTCTGTTCTTGTTTTTAGATTAGGGTCATGTTGGTAAAGAAGTATGCAAAATATGAAAGCAATATGTCAAGGGACATTGAAAATATTTGGGGTGGTAAGCAAACTTTAACATAGATTTATCAATAATATGCATATTCTAAGTGGAAAAAGGGCCATAATTATTACAAAAAGCTTGATAGAGTTGTCTGCTCTTGTTTATAGGTTGGGGTCATGTTGGTAAAGAAGTATGCAAAATATGAAAGCAATATGTCAAGGGACATTGAAAATATTAGGGGTGGTACGCAAACTTTAACATTTGCACGCTAATGCTAACGGGAACGCCGACGCCGGGGTGAGTATGATAGCTCCACTATATATATTTCATATATTATAGTCGAGCTAAAAATGTACAGAATGTATGACTAAATAAGTGAACAAATATTTTGTCTTGGGACAACAATCTTTCAATTGTACTGAATTGTGCTCTTTGAATGTACTTTCAAATCTTTCAACAAAATATCGCCCAGTGTTTGGACTTTGTTATTGATGAAAAATAAATAATAAATATACACAAACATCATAATGCAAACTTGACTTCAGCTCATACGAAAAAAACAAAACAGTTTGACGAAACAGCAGTTTGTGAGAACTTGCAAAATGTAATTACAGTGGTGAAATGAACTTAACAACATAACTAAGAACTTAGTTTTAAGCTTCCAATCTGTTTAAAAGCTACAAATCTTTTTTACTAAGCTAATCTAAAGCTCGGATATCACCACAACAAGATAACTGTTTAACATATATTGTAATTAATACTTAAAATTAGGGACAACATTTCACCACCAATCTGCATCAAAACGCTTCCTTACCTTTACCAACTCAATCTTGCCTGACAGGTACTGAATAGGAACAAGTATTTCGTCGTTTTTTGGATTGTGCTAAAAACAAGATGAAATATGCATGTAAAAGAAAGCATACATTACTCCCCGTTCCTGAAAACATGTGAGTTTGCTTGATTGTCACCATACCAGACAAGTGGAGTTTCCTCCATGTTCTTCGGCTCCTCCCTCCCATAACACAAGACCATACAAAATATAAAATACCTTTCTGTACAAAAATAAATGGCTGGAGATTGCAGCTTTAATTCAAAATTCATCCCAACTTTCTTGAGTCAAAAAGTTGATAAGGTAGTTGTGCTGGGAAACACTCTGGGTCTTCACAAAAATGCAGCCTCAGGTGCGGAAAAACTTTTTTTTTTTATCAAAATATGCACCCACCAATTACGCAAGTTTAAGTCTATATAAATTTTGCTTAGAAATATTTGTTGATAAGAATACATTTGTACCAATTTATTAGAAAAGAGGTATGTATACAGGTCAGATGACATGATACTGTAGAATCATTCTAGTTGTGTGGGTTTAGCTTTTAAGCATTCCTAAAATTGCCAATTTGCTAAGTCTTTAATAAATCCATGCTTCCATTTTCAGGTAAAAGTTTTCAATGACCATGCAAGATCATTTATGCTGGGACTTATATATGTTTTTTTTGTTTTGCTTACAATATTAAAAAAAGATAGAGCACCTTAAAGTAACATTAATACTCAACAAAAACTAATATTTCGCAAAATAATTAGTAAACATAGTGTCAGAGACATATGCCCCCTCAAATAGGGCTTTCAACTAGTGACCCCAATTTCAATAGGGGTCATCTACTGTCCAAGGTCGATGGGTATGAGAAGTATCAAGCCAATCGGTCAATGCTTTGATGAGTTATTGATCAGAAACAATTTTCACACTTATTGTGACAGAGAACTTGACCTTTGACCTAACACCACAATTTTGATAGGGGTCATCTACTGTCCAAGGCCCATGTGCATTATTAGTATGGTAGTAGTGGTGGGGGACATAAAAATTTGTTGATTTGAGTGTTTATGGGCTTTTTAACTATGCACATTTGGCAAAATCTACTTTTCTTGTAACAGATGGAAATGCAGAAGGAAGGACAACAAGAGCACCGCATATCGGGTGCCACGCTAGGCTAGGGGTGCAGATTTGAATAAATGAAAGCTTGTCAGATTTTTTTTTGATTTTTTTTAAAGGTCACAGTGACCTTGACCTTTGACCTAGCAACCCCAAAATGGGTGTGGCGTGTAGAACTCATCAAGGTGCATCCACATATGATGTTTCAAAGTTGTAGGTGGAAGCAATTTGATTTTAGAGCCAATGTTAAAAACCGTAACAAAATGTTAAGGTTTTAGCACGACACGGACGGCGGACGACACGACAAGCTGGCTAAGACAATACCTCGGGTTTTCTCCGAAAACACCGAGCTAACCAGATGGACAGGACAATCATGCCTCCCACACAATACCAGAACATACAAGGCAAACTGAAACTTGTGAAATTCTTTACTTAAAGCAGAATGCTGCATAGATTAGCAGCATACCAGTATTGATAAAAAAACTTACTTTCATAAGAGCCTCAAATCTTTTTCTTGCATATTCGTCAGGGTCTCTCTGGAAAAACAAAAAATATAATTTCTTAGTGAGTATATTATTTTATAAGCACAGTCATGTAGATTTAACAAACTGAAATCAACCCAAAATCATTATTAAGAAATGCTTCTACCTTTAACAGATATGGTTTCCTATACCATAGAGAGTACTTATTTAATGGACAACAAGAGCTTGTCACAGTAGTGCCAAATCCCCGCGTTTGCTTGTATGACAACATTAAAATTTTGTTATAGAGAGTAGAATAATATTTGTAAAACATGGCACCTGTGTCATCTATTTATATTTCAAGGATCAATTAATTATATAGTGTTGGAATTATGCTGTAGAGTTTTAAATATATGGACATGAAAGAAAGGGAGGTAATTAAAAAAGAAGACTATTAACAGTACTTATTAATTTCTGAATATAAATAAATAATATTTATTTTCGCGGAAAACGATTGTTGTTTACTGGTTTCTATAGATACGATTTCGGAATACTTTGTCTGTTTCCTTATGTAACGTTATGTACAGATTGCCTCAGTCGAGATCGTTAGTACAATAGAATTACGCAGTTTCCGTACCACGTGATATGACGTCATTCCGCCTTTTGTAAATTGCCTGTGCTGGTGTTTAGATTGCCAAAAACCCCACCCACTGCACCCTGATTAATATCGTGACTGGTCGGTCGTCCACAGTTACACATGCACAGATTCAATTTATTACCATATCTTTAGTGTTTTCCCAGGCCGTTTTAGCGTTGCGCGGCGCCATGCCCTTTTTTTGTAGCGCCACGCTGCCCCTTTTCAAAGACTTTTAGCGCCACCCTGCCCATTTCAAAGGCTGCCGCCCTGCCCTTTCACGAGCACCCGATGTTTTCCGCCCTTATTGATAACATCTTAATTGCCCCTTGACCAAACTTCTAAGCCGGATAGTATCAGAGAATGGCCCAAAGACAGAGAAGTCGATTCGCGCGGTTGTGAATTAGTCATGCGTGAATAACCCCGCGTCAATATCAATCGATAATGTAAAAGGCTATGTTATACCAAGCGCAGTTATCGGTTGGTGATGTGTACTCCTCCACGATAAAATTGTGGACTGTTGCTTCGGAGACTTTTGATGAAAAACTCGATGTTATCCTCGTGGAAATTGTGCATTTCATGCATAATTCAGTTATATCAAAACGTATATTTTTACGCATATTTACATTTAAAACAAGAGGGCCAAGATGGCCCTGAATCGCTCACCTGACTAACCTTGCCACATCAACTTAAATTCTATCAGACCCATATACAATCCCAAGCCAGATTTCATTAATTAAAACATTCTGACAAAATTTCATTCAGACGTGATGAAAACTGTGACCTCTAGGTTTGTTTTTCAAGATTAACAAGAGATGTGTTTGTCAAAAACACAATGCCCCCTATTGCGCCGCTTTGAAGCCATATATTTGACCTTGACCTTTCACCACTCAAAATGTGCAGCTCCATGAGTTACTAGCAACCCCTGTTAGATTTTAAAATTTGTCATACATAAGTTTTATTAATTTAGCTAGATAGATATTCCAACAAGATGTGTTTGTGAAACACAATGTCCCCCTATATGACGTTTGACCTTGAAGGATGACCTTGACCTTGACCCTTCACCACTCAAAATGTGCAGCTCCATGAGATACAAATGCATTTCAAATATAAAATTGCTAGCTTCAATATTGCAGAAGTGACATTACATGAGCAATTTTGACCCATATATTATACCTTGAAGGATGACCTTGACCTTGACCTTTCACCACTCAAAATGTGCAGCTCCATGAGATACACATGCATGCCAAATATCAAGTTGCTATCTACAATATTGCAAAAGTATTTATAAAATAAGCGATTTGGGCCACATATATTTGACCTCTGACCTTGAAGGATGACCTTGACCTTGACCTTTCACCACTCAAAATGTGCAGCTCCATGAGATACACATGCATGCCAAATATCAAGTTGCTATCTTCAATATTGCAAAAGAACTCATAAAATGAGCGATTTTGGCCACATATATTTGACCTCTGACCTACACATGCATTTCAAATATAAAATTGCTAGCTTCAATATTGCAGAAGTGACATTACATTAGCAATTTTGACCCATATATTATACCTTGAAGGATGACCTTGACCTTTCACCACTCAAAATGTGCAGCTCCATGAGATACACATGCATGCCAAATATCAAGTTGTTATCTTCAATATTGCAAAAGTATTTATAAAATAAGCGATTTGGGCCACATATATTTGACCTCTGACCTTGAAGGATGACCTTGACCTTGACCTTTCACCACTCAAAATGTGCAGCTTCATGAGATACACATGCATGCCAAATATGAAGTTACTATCTTCAATATAGCAAAAGTTATTGCAAAATGTTAAAGTTGGCGCAAACAGACCAACAGACCAACGGACCAACAGACCAACAGACAGGGCAAAAACAATATGTCCCCCACTACTATAGTGGGGGACATAAAAAGTTTTGGTCAATGTTAAAGTTTTTGGATGCCATATATTAGACATTTGACCTTGAAGGATGACCTTGACCTTCACCTTTCACCACTCAAAATGTGCAGCTCCGTGAGATGCACATGCATGCCAAATATCAAGTTTCTATCTTCAATAATGCAAAAGTTATGGCGAACGTTAGAGTTTTTTTTTCGGACGGACAGACAGACTGACATACACACATACTGACATACTGACTGACGGACAGTTCAATTGCTATATGCCACCCTACTGGGGGCATAAAAATATGTTAATGATACAAGCAATATATTGAGCCAGTATATCTGCAAAATCTTGGGTATTTTAATTGAGTCTAAGACAATTTTTTAGTCTTATGTCTAAGATTGGCTCGGTGAATACGGGCCCTTTGAAGTAAAATTGTGTACCTGTGCCTCCAAAGTGACGAGGTCCGACTCAAAGTTGTTGTGTTTCCTCTGCATGGCTGCCGTACTCTGTGCGTCCCGGCCCAGCTCATCTGGAATCGAGTTCTGCTTCTCCTGAAATAGGCCGCGCAGTAATGCTGTCAGAACTCACTCAATCCATGAATAATTGAGCCTCATTGTGAGAAAACGTGAATTTTTCATATGAAAGCTGTTGTTTTTTTCTTCGATTTTGTGTAAAGGAGAGCACAAGTAAGTACGAGTCTGGATCTCTCAAACGGAGTTTAACCCTTTATCAATAAGAAACGTATTTTTACACATGGAGTCCTTTAAAAAATTTAATTTAATTAAAGACCTTCTTACTAGATTCAAATTATTAACGCTTCATTTCCAACCCTTAGATACTGATGAGCAGCAAACAGCATGAAACCTGAACAGACTGCGAGTAACTTATTCATTAAATATTATCTCCCTTTTTTTCATCTATATTTTTGAAGGGAGAGCACAATTACAGTATGATTGCTTTCTCAGCGCTGCCACTTACAACAATGATCTCCAGAGTCTCCTTGCAGTCACTGAAGAACTTGTGTCTCTCCCAGGAGGCCTGCAGCTCCTGGTGCCTCGTGTCTATCAGCTCCAGCAGGTCCTCCCAGCGCTCGTTCAACAGGTCCTTCCATTCCGCGATGGTCGCAGAGTCCGAGTGGTGCAGGGCAATCAGGTTGTCACAAGTGTGGTTGGCAGCCGCCACACGCTCGGTGCCGATGGATTAAGTCTCGAGTGCAAACTCCTGGAACCTTTCCTTCAGTAACTGCAACACCAAGAGAATCGGGGTTAAATCTACACAAATCAGATTCCCATTTTGACGTGTTTGTAGTTAGAAACTCTAATTAAATTACAGATCTTTTTGCCTAGATTCGTTTTAAAGGCTTCATTTCAAACCCTTGGATACGGATCAGCAGCAAAAAGCATAAAACCTGAACAGACTGCAAGCTACTTACAGGCTGTTCTCCTTTTATGCTGGTTGCATAAAGCCATTTTCACTTTTATTCAAAGCAAGGATGGGGGTGAAGTGGATTAGGCACACACCCAATATTGCAAACATTTTGGAAGTTGAATTCAATAAGTTCTGGACAATGAAAAAGGATCTTATTTTCATATTTGGTGCCCTCACAAATCTTTTATTCCCTGTGTCCCTTTGTTGCATATACATTATTCTGAAACAATTGCCAATATAAAGTACGACCAAAACAACTAGTATTCTTGCAAAATCATCTTATATATCAGAAGTTGAAAAAAGGTACATCGATCCAGAACAACCAATAAACACTTAACATTAAAGAAATTACTGAAGGATAATTCTCACCAAGAAACGATAAAGAGAATTCATTAGTTCTCCATGCTTCAAGGTGAACAATCAATCATTCTCAAACAACTTACAGTGACATGTTCGAAATCCTGTCCCAGTTCATGGCTGCAGGCGACCACCTCTCCCTCGACTATCCACTGAAAGAGGTCCTCTATCTCGTGGCACAGCATGTACAGTTTGAGCACCTCCTCCAGCTTGCTGCGCCGCTCCTGCGCCAGGTCCTTGAGGCCTGCATACAGCTTGTCTACCTGCGACTGGCGCACTGCTATCTGGTCACTACAATACACAATGTGCACAAATATGGAAATAGTCATTTAAATCATTTAATTACAGTGAGTTTCAACCCTTTACTGCTTAGATACCTATTTTGAGGCATTCGTAGTCCCTTTGAAAGTTGAATTAAAATAAAGACTTGTTTTACTATATTCAAGTTTAACAGGCTCTATTTCCAACCCTAAGATACTGATGAGCAGCAAACAGCATGAAACCTTAACAGACAGCGAGTTTCTCGCAGGCTGTTCTGGTTTTGTGCTGTTTGCACATAGCCATTTTGGCTTTGCCTCTGAGTCGGAAAGGGAATAACAGTGAGGTTTAGGTATGAAAAATCAAAGTTTCACAACAAACACCAACAAAAAACCCTATAACACCAACAACAAGCACAATTATACCACACGCACCTCTCCGGGTGTTCCTGGTTGATGAGGGCCCTACTGCACTCTCCCAGCTGCCTTACGACCCCTGCGTAGTCCTCTACGACGTTCTCCAGGGCCGTGTGTTTCTTCATCATGTTCTGGGCCCCTATCTCATCCTTGGCTCGCTCCTCTCCCATCATATACAGCTCCTGCTCACTCATCCAGGCCTCCGCCTCACTCGCATCATAGTAGTACTGGGGGAAAGACAAGTTTGCACTAACAGAATCATGCATTGCAGTTTTCCCAAAACAACACTCTTTTTATAGAGACATTGCATTTTTGGGTAACGATTAAAGATTGTCAATTTGGTACTTTTTAACAAATAAAGTATATTTAATTAACAGCTACATAATGATCAACTGTTGCCAGCGACTGAGTACCGGTACATATAAAGTATTGTATAGCAGCATTACTGGTTTTAAGCAACTGTGTCTTTCGAATGTAAATCAAAATAATGCAATCTACAAAAACAATTCCTGAAAAAGAATTCTAGAATGAACATGGCTTACTCTTCCATTTGCCAAATTTGACCAGAACATTTTCTTCATAAAAATAAATAAAAGTCAAAATGACACAATTTTTGCCTTAGAGAGACACATTTTGATACATAAACAAGAGGGCCATGATGGCCCTGAATCGCTCATCTGACTAACCAAATACGATCCCAACCCAGTTTTCATCAAGGTAAACATTCTGACCAAATTTCATAAAGATTGGATGAAAACTGTGACCTCTATTGTCTACACAAGGTTTTTCTAATATTTGACCTATTGACCCTAGTTTTTGACCCGAGGTGAGCCAAATACAATCATAACATAGATTTCATCAAGATAAACATTCTGATCAAATATTATAAAGATTGGATGAAAACTGTGACCTCTATTGTCTACACAAGGTTTTTCTATTTTTTAACCTAGTGACCTAGTGTTTTACCCCAGATGACCAAAATACAATCCCAACCCAGATTTCATCAAGACAAACATTCTGGGGGGGGGGATTATTAGGTGGGATGGTGTGACGGTATTTCAAAAATAAAACCATGTAAACATAGGCACCACATATATATAACACAAGGCTAAATGGATCTGTAAACAAAGGCGGCACACATGTATAACACAAGACAAATTGAATTTGCAAACATAGGCAACACATATGTATAACACAAGGCTAAGTTGATCTGTAAACACAGGCGGCACATATGTATAACACAAGGCAAAGCAACACATATGTATAACAAAAGGCAAAGCAACACATATGTATAACATAAGGCAAAGGGGATCTGTAAACATAGGAAACACATATGTATAACACAAGACAAAGTGGATCTGCAAACATAGGCAACACATATGTATAACACAAGGCTAAGTGGATCTGTAAACATAGGCAGCACATATGTATAACACAAGGCAAAGCAACACATATGTATAACACAAGGCAAAGTGGATCTGTAAACATAGGCAGCACATATGAATAACACAAGGCAAAGTGGATCTGTAAACAATGTGTGAATACATTTTTTGTCACTGTGACCTTGACCTTTGACCTAATGTAAGTTATCATCCAGAAACCATTGTACTATTTCGATTCACTGTGACCTTGACCTTAGACCTAGTGACCTGAAAATCAATAGATGTTTAAAAAAAATATTTTTTTTTTTAGGGGGGGGGGGGGGGTGGGGTAGGGGGGTGGGGGGGTCAGATGGGGGGGTAATAATGTGGGGTGTGGTAATTTATTAGATGTTTAAAAAAAATGGGGGGGGGGTGGGGGGGGTAGGGGGGAGTGAGAGGAGGGTGTATAATGTGGGGTGTGGTTTAATTTATTAGATGTTTAATAAAAATAAAAAATAAAAAATTTAGGGGGGTGGGGGTGGGGTGGGGGGGTGGGGGGGGTGGGGGTGGGGGGGGTAGTGGGGGTGGGAGGGTGAGAGGGGGGTATAATGTGGGGTTGTGGTAATTTATAAGATGCTTAAAAAATATTATTTTTTTTTGGGGGGTGGGGGGGTGGGGGGTGGGGGAGGTAGGGGGGGATAGGGGGAGTGAGAGGGGGTTGGGTTATAATGTGGGGTGTGGTAATTTATTAGATGTTTAAAAAAAACTTGGGGGGTGGGGTGGGTAGGGGGGAGTGAGAGGGGGTGGTATTAATGTGGGGGTTGTGGTAATAATTAGATGTTTAATAAAAAAATACAAAAATTGGGGGGGTGGGGGGTGGGGGGGGTGGGGTAGTGGGGGGTGGGGGGTGAGAGGGGGGGTACAATGTGGGGTGTGGTAATTTATAAGATGTTTAAAAAAAATTGGGTGGGGGGAGGTAGGGGGGGGTAGGGGGGAGTAAGAGGGGGTATAATGTGGGGTGTGGTAATTTTATTAGATGTTTAAAAAAAATTGGGGGGTGGGGGGTAGGGGGGAGTGAGAGGGGGGTATAATGTGGGGTGGGGTTATTTATTAGATGTTTAAACAAAAAATTGGGGGGGGGTTGGGGGGGGAATAGGGGGTTAGGGGGGTAGGGGGTGGGGGGTAGGGGGACGGGGGGTGAGAGGGGGGTATAATGTGGGGTTTGGTAATTTAGTAGATGATGTTTAAAGAAAAAAAAATTGGGGGGGGGTGAGGTTGGTGGGGGGGGGGGGGGATTCTGGTAGGGGCGTTGGGTATTGTTTGGGTGGAATCCATTGTGGTATTCAGGTAAGTGTTGTTTTGTCAAAGTAATAATAAAATGTGATCATAAAAAATAACAAATGATCTCACACTGACATGATAAATATTAAACATTAACACAATATTTAATATGCAAAATATACAAAAAAATCTCATATTCTGATAATATTTTTACTGATCCACTTTATTTTACTCAAAGGATGATGTTTCATTGGACTGATAATTATAGATTTAGGATTACAGACCAGTTGCTTCAGTTATATTGTTCAGAGTTCGCCCTGTTTGCCGCGTATGCATTCTTGAGTTATCATCCAAAAACCATTTTACTATTTCGGGTCACCTTGACCTTTGACCTAGTGACCTCAAAATCAATAGGGGTCATCTGTGAGTCATGATCAATGTACCTATGAAGTTTCATGATCCTAGGCCCAAGCGTTCTTGAGTTATCATCTGACAACCACCTGGTGGACGGACTGACAGACCGACAGACCGACATGAGCAAAGCAATATACCCCCTCTTCTTCGAAGGGGGGCATAACCATATATTCAAAGTTACTAAGTCAAAAAAGGGCCATAATTCCGTAAAAATGAAAACCAGAGTTATGCAACGTGTCCTTTACTATCCCCTTATGATAGTTTGCAAGTGTTCCAAGTATGAAAGCAATATCTATGATACTTTAGGGGTAAAGTGGACCAAAACACAAAACTTAACCAAATTTTCAAGTATAAAGGGCCCATAATTCCGTCAAAATGCCAGTCAAAGTTACATAACTTTGCCTGCACAGTCCCCTTACGATAGTTAGTAAGTGTTGCAAGTATGAAAACAATGGCTTTGATACTTTAGGAAACAAGAAACCGTTGGAGACGGGTGATGCTCCCGAAAGTTTTTTTTTGTCACAATATTGCACTATATATTCAGATTAAAGGAAACGTCTTGAGGGGCTTAACTTTGGACAAAATAATACAATGGATGGTTTAGCAACTTAAAAATTTCAAAGGGCCATAACTCATACAACAAGAACCCACTAATAACATGTGCATCTCCTCAAGGTAGTTAAGCTTAACATAAAGCTTCATTTAAGTCCAGTCAGTAGTTGGGGAGAAATAGCCCGGACAAGAATTGCACTATATGTACAGTTCATAGAAAATTTCAAAGGGCCATAACTCTGTGAAAAATCATCAGACCATAACTGACTGATAATATGCACATCTCCTGTTGGTAGTGAAGCTTCCCATAAAGTTTCATTTAATTCCCGTGATAAATTGCTGAGAAATAGCTCGGACGAGAATTGCACTATATGTACAATGGAAAATTTCAAAGGGCCATAACTCTGTGAAAAATCATCCAACCAAAACTGGCTGATAATATGCACATCTCCTCTTGGTAGTGAAGCTTCCCATAAAGTTTCATTGAGTTCCGGTCATTAGCTGCTGAGAAATAGCCCGGACAAGAATTGCACTATATGTACAGTTAATGGAAAAATTCAAAGGGCCATAACTCTGTGAAAAATCATCCGTGCAGACCCCCCTGATAATATGCACATCTCCTCTTGGTAGTGAAGCTTCTCATAAAATTTAATTGAATTCCGGTCATTAGTTGCTGAGAAATAGCCCGGACAAGAATTGCACTATATGTACAGTTAATGGAAATTTCAAAGGGCCATAACTCTGTGAAAAATCATCCGACCAGAACCGGCTGATAATATGCACATCTCCTCTTGGTAGTGAAGCTTCCCATAAAGTTTAATTGAATTCCGGTCATTAGTTGCTGAGAAATAGCCCGGGAAAAAATTGTGCGCGGACGGACGGAAGGATGGACAGACGAAGCGGCGACTATATGCTTCCCCCCAAAATTTTTTGGGGGGAGCATAAAAAGTGGACCTAAACACAAAAGCTAAGCAAATTTTCAATTTTCTAAGTATAAAAAGGGCACATAATTCTGTCAAAATGCCAGTCAGAGTTACATAACTTTGCCTGCACAGTCCCCTTATGATAGTTAGTAAGTGTTGCAAGAATGAAAGCAATAGCTTTGATACTTAAGGAATAAAATGGACCTAAACACAAAACTTTACCAAAATTTTTAATTTTCTAAGTATAAAAAGGGCACATAATTCTGTCAAAATGCAAGCCAGCATTATCTAACTTTGCCTGCCCAGTCCCCTCATGACAGTAAATAAGTGTACCAAGTTTGAAAGCAATAGCATTGATACTTTATGAGAAAAGTGTACCCAAACACAAATCTTAACCGGACGCCGACGCCAAGGTGATGACAATAGCTCATAATTTTTTTTCAAAAGCTAAAAATGATAAAATAAAAATAAAAAATAACTTACCATTTGATTGCTATCGTTTTTCTAGGTTTATATAAAGTAATTTTTAAGAAATCACGGTAATCGATCATGCTATTAGCTTAATCAAATTTTCCAATTTGGCGCCGCTATTTTGACCTGTATCTGGCCTCGTTGAAAATTCCCCAACACGTGGTTTTTAATGATAAATGTTACGTACTTAATATCGTTTCCGATTTATAATTCTGGTACCAAAAGAAAGATCAGAGCTTATATTTTGTGATTTCTATGCGAAATCAAACAAGAGGGCCATGATGGCCCTGTATCGCTCCACTGTTTTTTCTTTGCGAATAAAACGTGCAATGCCCATGGGTTGAAATGTACTCAAGCATGTGACTTTCTCTTTCTATCCCTCGTCCTAATGGGCGCTTAAAGTTGGAAGGATGAGCATTTTTATATATGGAAAAAGTTACTACCGTGTTAACTAAACAGACTAAAAAGCCCGGGAATTGTTGCACAGGTCCTTTGCTTATAACGTAGGTACATTTATCTCTCCAAAAGATATTGTCGTTCTTTCTATTTCACATATTTTTAGATGCTGCAGATCAAATCTACGCATTTGATTTGAAACAGATTCACAAGACCCATAGGAATCAAAATGCCTTAACCCTTTTACCAAACGACACATTTTGGACTTTCCCAATTTGAAAGAGGTTGCAGACGTCAATTAAATTAAAATGGAATATGAAGGAAATGATCAGGTAGGGCAGAAATAATTGTGATAAAAGGAGAAATTGCTCATCAACCCACACATCCCTAAGACCAACAGGCCTGAGAATATTATGATAATGTAAAGATTATTTCTTTATAATTATAAATGTATTTAATTAAGTAATACATTTGACTTCTAAGAGCAATTCATAAATTATATTAAGAAAATTATAAAATGGTCAGAAATATATATGGATTGTTGAGCAATTGACAATCATATCCACAATTCGTGAGTCACGATTCACAAATGGAACAATGAATCATTAGTTATTAAAAAGCAGCATATACGATAGTTAAGAACATTGCACTTTATTGATTTCAACAACTTCTCTTGGATACAAAGTTAGAGGTTACCGTGCAGTATCATATATTGACTTTTCTTGAAATAATTATGTTCATGGAAGTTGTGTTTTTAAAATCAATAATATATTATTAAACTGGTTTTAACACTACAAAAAAGACATGAAATTAACATGTCATCAAAAATATTTTCATCCGGATATATGGTCACTTTCGACATATTGAAATAAAACCCGACTTTTTTCAGTTTATAAGAGTCTCCTTGCGTTCACTGAAGAACTTGTGTCTCTCCCAGGAGGCCTGCAGCTCCTGGTGCCTCGTGTCTATCAGCTCCAGCAGGTCCTCCCAGCGCTCGTTCAACAGGTCCTTCCATTCCGCGATGGTCGCAGAGTCCGAGTGGTGCAGGGCAATCAGGTTGTCACAAGTGTGGTTGGCAGCCGCCACACGCTCGGTGCCGATGGATTCAGTCTCGAGTGCAAACTCCTGGAACCTTTCCTTCAGTAACTGCAACACCAAGAGAATCGGGGTTAAATCTACACAAATCAGATTCCCATTTTGACGTGTTTGTAGTTAGAAACTCTTATTAAATTACAGATCTTTTTGCCTAGATTCGTTTTAAAGGCTTCATTTCAAACCCTTGGATACGGATCAGCAGCAAAAAGCATAAAACCTGAACAGACTGCAAGCTACTCACAGGCTGTTCTCCTTTTATGCTGGTTGCATAAAGCCATTTTCACTTTTATTCAAAGCAAGGATGGGGGTGAAGTGGATTAGGCACATACGTAATATTGCAAACATTTTGGAAGTTGAATTCAATAAGTTCTGGACAATGAAAAGGATCTTATTTTCATATTTGGTGCCCTCACAAATCTTTTATTCCCTGTGTCCCTTTGTTGCATATACATTATTCTGAAACAATTGCCAATATAAAGTACGACCAAAACAACTAGTATTCTTGCAAAATCATCTTATATATCAGAAGTTGAAAAAAGTTACATCGATCCAGAACAACCAATAAACAGTTAACATTAAAGAAATTACTGAAGGATAATTCTCACCAAGAAACGATAAAGAGAATTCATTAGTTCTCCATGCTTCAAGGTGAACAATCAATCATTCTCAAACAACTTACAGTGACATGTTCGAAATCCTGTCCCAGTTCATGGCTGCAGGCGACCACCTCTCCCTCGACTATCCACTGAAAGAGGTCCTCTATCTCGGGGCACAGCATGTACCGTTTGAGCACCTCCTCCAGCTTGCTGCGCCGCTCCTGTGCCAGGTCCTTGAGGCCTGCATACAGCTTGTCTACCTGCGACTGGCGAATTGCTATCTGGCTGCGCCGCCCCTGTGCCAGGTTCTTGAGGCCTGCATACAGCTTGTCTACCTGCGACTGGCGCATTATCTGGTCACTACAATACACAATGTGCACAAATATGGAAATAGTCATTTAAATCATTTAATTACAGTGAGTTTCAACCCTTTACTGCTTAGATACCTATTTTGAGGCATTCGTAGTCCCTTTGAAAGTTGAATTTAAATAAAGACTTTTTTTACTATATTCAAGTTTAACAGGCTCTATTTCCAACCCTAAGATACTGATGAGCAGAAAACAGCATAAAACCTGAACAGACAGCGAGTTTCTCGCAGTCTGTTCTGGTTTTGTGCTGTTTTGCACATAGCCATTTTGGCTTTGCCTCTGAGTGGGAAAGGGAATAACAGTGAGGTTTAGGTATGAAAAATCAAAGTTTCACAACAAACACCAACAAAATACCCTATAACACCAACAACAAGCACAATTATACCACTGGTTGATGAGGGCCCTACTGCACTCTCCCAGCTGCCTTACGACCCCTGCGTAGTCCTCTACGACGTTCTCCAGGGCCGTGTGTTTCTTCATCATGTTCTGGGCCCCTATCTCATCCTTGGCTCGCTCCTCTCTCATCATATACAGCTCCTGCTCACTCATCCAGGCCTCCGCCTCACTCGCATCATAGTAGTACTGGGGGGAAAGACAAGTTTGCACTAACAGAATCATGCATTGCAGTTTTCCCAAACAACACTCTTTTTATAGAGACATTGC